>NC_060898.1:9660000-9702500 GCF_014805685.1 Silurus meridionalis
AATGAACACAAAAACTCATTAATATCAAAGCTGAATATTTTTGGAAGTAGTTTTAGTTTTAGCTATTTTAGGGGATATCTGTGTGTGCAGGTGACTATTACTGTGCATAATTATTAGGCAACTTAACAAAAACAAATTCATACCCATTTCAATTATTTATTTTACCAGTGAAACCAATATAACATCTCAACATTCACAAATATACATTTCTGACATTCAAAACCAAACAAAAACAAATCAGTGACCAATATAGCCACCTTTCTTTGCAAGGACACTCAAAAGCCTGCCATCCATGGATTCTGTCAGTGTTTTGATCTGTTCACCATCAACATTGCGTGCAGCAGCAACCACAGCCTCCCAGACACTGTTCAGAGAGGTGTACTGTTTTCCTCCTTGTAAATCGCACATTTGATGATGGACCACAGGTTCTCAATGGGGTTCAGATCAGGTGAACAAGGAGGCCATATCATTAGATTTTCTTCTTTTATACCCTTTCTTGCCAGCCACGCTGTGGAGTACTTGGACGTGTGTGATGGAGCATTGTCCTGCATGAAAATCATGTTTTTCTTGAAGGATGCAGACTTCTTCCTGTACCACTGCTTGAAGAAGGTGTCTTCCAGAAACTGGCAGTAGGACTGGGAGTTCAGCTTGACTCCATCCTCAACCCGAAAAGGCCCCACAAGCTCATCTTTGATGATACCAGCCCAAACCAGTACTCCACCTCCACCTTGCTGGCGCCTGAGTCGGACTGGAGCTCTCTGCCCTTTACCAATCCAGCCACGGGCCCATCCATCTGGCCCATCAAGACTCACTCTCATTTCATCAGTCCATAAAACCTTAGAAAAATCAGTCTTGAGATATTTCTTGGCCCAGTCTTGACGTTTCAGCTTGTGTGTCTTGTTCAGTGGTGGTCGACTTTCTGCCTTTCTTACCTTGGCCATGTCTCTGAGTATTGCACACCTTGTGCTTTTGGGCACCCAGTGATGTTGCAGCTCTGAAATATGGCCAAACTGGTGGCAAGTGGCATCTTGGCAGCTGCACGCTTGACTTTTCTCAGTTCACGGGCAGTTATTTTGCGCCTTGGTTTTCCACACGCTTCTTGCGACCCTGTTGACTATTTTGAATGAAACGCTTGATTGTTCGATGATCACGCTTCAGAAGCTTGGCTATTTTAAGACTGCTGCATCCCTCTGCAATATATCTCACTATTTTTGACTTTTCTGAGCCTGTCAAGTCCTTCTTTTGACCCATTTTGCCAAAGGAAAGGAAGTTGCCTAATAATTATGCACACCTGATATAGGGTGTTGATGTCATTAGACCACACCCCTTCTCATTACAGAGATGCACATCACCTAATATGCTTAATTGGTAGTAGGCTTTCCAGCCTATACAGCTTGGAGTAAGACAACATGCATAACGAGGATGATGTGGTCAAAATACTCATTTGCCTAATAATTCTGCACTCCTGTATATATATATATATATATATATATATATATATAATGGCTGTCAAGATTAAAATTATTGTAAACGGCACTAAATTTTATTAATGTGCTATCAATTCAGCGCGCATTTCTGTTTTTACCATTTTTATAAAAAATTTAAATACATAAATAAATATCTAAATATAAAAGAGGCGAAAATAAAACCTTCGGAAAAAATACATTTATCCATGACGTCCTTTCTTTACTTAGATATAAAATAAATTATTAAACTCCAGATAAAAATATTTTTAATCAGTAAACTTTTGTTTTATTTATGCGCCAAGTCTCAAATCAAACACAAAATCCGCCATGTTTTACACAATTAACCCTCTAGGTGGCGTTTTGAGGGTTTTTCCCTCATAATGGCTACACAAACTACTTTTTACTTAAGTACACGTCAGAGCCAAGACTTCTTTACTTTCACTTGAGTAAAAAAGTTTAATCAGTACTTCAACTTTTACCCGAGTATTTTAAAACATAAGTATCTGTACTTCTACTTAAGTAAAGGATGTGTGTACTTTTGCCACCTCTGGTTCATAAGCATATAACTGCAGATATTTCAGCAATCAGTTTCACGACAGACATTGTTTGAATTTTATTTTATCCTGTGCATTGTTGCAATGTGCTATAAATAAATATTTTTATAATTTGTAATTGATGTATTCTTTAAAACTTTAATATTAATTTATGCAATTGAAAAAATAATAATTAATAATAACTGGCATTATTTCTTTCGGTTTTCAGCCTTGCTTTCCTCTTTTTCAGTTTCGGCCAAGAATTTTCATTTTGGCGCATCCCTATTTTATATATATATGTATGTGTGTATATGTGTGTGGGTGTGTGTGTATATATATATATATATATATATATATATATATATATATATATATATATATATATATATGTGTGTGTGTGTGTATAAAATATTAACTTCTCATCTAAAACAGTCTGGTTATTCTCCTCTTCACAACAATGTGTTTCTTACTCATAACATTCTGTATAATTTGTGTGTGAAAATTAGCCCATTTGAGGCTAATTCAGTTTTTTTAGTATGCCACATTTAAAAATTGTCCCAAAGCAGCTTTACCTAATTATGTAAATGATAAATACAAATTATAGCATCATAAATAAGTACTATACATTCATTCCTACTGGGCAAACCATTGGTGACAATGACCAGGAAAAACTCCTAGATTGAATGAGCAAGAAACCCTACTTGGTTGGCAGTTAATGCATTATATTTTAATTATTACTGGTAGACACTTTGAATGCAATTGTAACAAACTGTTTATATCATTACAGTCCTAATTGGTCTTCATGTTTCTTGAGTTTAACGCAGTAATCTCATGAATCTTTAGGCTGTTCATGTGGAAACATCCTTAGCTGCAGAAAGATTTTTTTCAATTGAAGACAGAAGTAGGGACTCAATGATTTAGGCAGGTTCAGAAAGAAGGAGACAGTATCACTGGTACATTAGGAGCATGTGTAGCTCAACAGAGAGAATAAACGAGTGAGCAAAAGAAAGCATCACACTGGCAGAACAACTCAATTGAGCAATTAACTTTTAAATTTACCACATTCGGGTAAACATACCACATTTTCTCCGCATGATGATTAATTGAACTCCTGCTTTGCTCACTTCTGATAATTTTTACTATATTTGACAAATATGCAAATATTACAATGAGTTTTTGTCTCAAAGATGCTATGTCCACCTTTATTTGAGCTTGTTCACAATTTTTTATTTAACCCCTACATAACAGGGCAGGGATAAGAGAGTTTTTGTTTAAAAACTCTGCTTCAGTCCGTATTGCCCACATTTCTTGACTAACTTCAGTGTTTGTGCAAATCCAAAAGCTTCTTCTTGCAACCTGCCTGAGCTTTTTGCAGGTGCCAGCTCTGATTTCTTTGTATTAACATCTTTATCCAGTAAAACTTGCAAATTTACATATATTATTTACATGTAAATGTAGGTTAATTGATGTAAAGTAGTTGCCTATTTGCACAACTAGGTGGCAGTAGTGTGATTTCTTTTGTAATGGGATGTTAGCAATTAATAGCTTTTTGTCCCTGGCAAGACGTAGGAGTGTTCCCTGGCAATGGGAAAGTAGATGAATAGATGCTCTGATATTGGAACTAATTATTTATTTTATATAGTCTCCGTCTGTGAACGGCTTTCCACACTTATTATATCCGAGTTGCTGCAAAACAAGCAACTGTTGTGGAGTCTGGAAACACTCTGCCTGAAGATAAATTTGCTCTGCTAAGCTTTCCGCAGCCGTTCGGAAAGCTTAGTTTCCCTTTTTCCCTGCGTACGCAGCATATGCTATCACAACAACGCATGTAAACTTATTTAGAAAAAAAATAAAAGGGTCTGCACGTATACTTATACACTTATATAATCATGTATTCCAAATTAGCAGGGTATCCGGTCAAAGATGAAAACTATGTTCAAAACAGAGTTTGTGCAGATGTGACCAATATCCATAAGTATCTGTTGAATGTTATACTTGTAAACCTGAATCTCAATAACACACAGGAGTTTAGTGCCTTAGTAATGAGACACCTTCTCATAGGCCATCATTTGGGACTGAATGGCTGGTTTCAATGATTTTGCACCTCCCTTACTTTGTGTTCAATTCTTTTCTATGGACATCTGTGGTTTAGATGCTTTGCATGGGTTGTTAACAACGTTTGGTGAAAATTTCATGTCAGTAGTGCCTTTAGAAATATATTTACTGAAAATAGTTCAATACCCATTTTACATCCTGCAACAAATGCAAATTACTATTAGCAGTAAAAAAAAAAAAAGTTCGGGTCTGTCCTTGAGCAAGTAACAATTCAAAAGACAAAAACATGTTGGACAAGGTTGAAAGTTTGGCAAATGCTGTAAATATGAGTGGATCACCAGTTTAGCAAAAATATATGCAACCATAAGATGTTTCTTCAAAAAAATATTTATTATAAAAATTAAGTAAATATTCAAATGTTTTTGCACACTTGAAATGTGGTGTGTCACAAGTCTAAGCTTTTTTTATCAACTAGATTTCTTCATCTAGGAAATTAAAACTGATATTCTCATCAGTCAGGTCATTCATTTTGGTCTCAGACCCACATGTCTATAGTGTATAGTAGAGGTCGACCTCCGATTAATCTGCACCAAAGTTTGATTGCAGGAACTAATCACATAATCGACAAAAATCTATACTGAGTTTTTCTGGCCTCTGGTGCGTTGCCATTACGACAGCGGCCTCTAGAGGAGAATCACTGACGCCATGTGCTGTTTGTTTTTACACGTGAGACTGCACACTGCACGGAGAGAGCACAGTGCACTGATAGCGCTACATTATATTTATTCATTATATATTTATATTTATATATCAATATATAACAATTTATTTAATTTTGCACATTTTCATATGATGGCATATTAGGGCCACTATAAAAAAAAAAAACTCGAAGGGGAGGGGCACAAAATGTCCGAGTTTAAAACTCAAAAAAGCAATAAATCTAAAATTTTCTGGTTTAAAAATTAGGGAAAAGAAAAAAAAAATCTAACTTCTCCAGAAAATAACTCAGAAGATTTCAAGGAAAAACCACAAGTTTTTGAGAAATAAACTCATAAAGTGTGTAAAACTCAAACATTTATGGAGGGGGGTTTAAAAAATAACTGGAAGGCGAGACTTTTCGTGTTTAAAACTTTCAAATTTTCAAATTGTAAATTTAGTTGTTTAAAACTCAGAATATTAAAACTAACATAAAAAATTTTGAGGAAAAACTTGAAAGGTTTGTGTTTAGAACTCAAAAATCTGTGGGGTTTTGATTTCTATCAAGGAAGCTGCATATACACTTTGCAAGGTTGGTATTTAGTATTATAATTATAAAATTATTCAAAGTTCATTTCCTGCCCTTTCCTGTCTTGTGTCAACAGCTTCCTGAAGATTTTGGCAAGATGCAGTTGACAGAGCACCCACATCCACTGGTGATGCCAGTCCCACCCAGTCAATCGGGTGGCAGCATTGCCAGTGATTCAGCAAGCAGTAGCTTATCAGATAGCTATCATGTAATGTCTTGTTTTATTAATATACTTTTTACATTATCAGAATGATATACTACAGTGCTTCAAGATTTTTTTCCAGAATTGTCCTGCAGTTTCTTTTCTTGTGAATGAAGTAAAGCTAAAGTGTAACATTGCGGCATTCCAGCATATTTTTTTTTACTTGTTTTTAAAAAGACCTGTCATTTAAAATATTTTTAATAATTTTAGGCCATAGAGAGTGAAGTTGGTGACATGGATCTGTCCCGGCTCCCAGAGGCACCTGTGGATTCGGATGACGAGTATGATGAAGATGAGGAGCTTGAACATGCCACAGACACTCTCCTTGGTCGAGATGTGGTGAGAGAGAGTTTAGAGAAGAAACCAACTGAGCGCAATGATGATGACATTGGTTAGCCTTTCTTAAATAAATTATATAATAAAGTTCTGGATTGGTATGCATAAATCCTCTGAGTATAATTTTGTGGCAAAAGAATTTCAGGAATGAGACAGGTTATGAACTACACTTAGTGATGCACCAAATGTTGTTTTTAAATATAAATAATTACAAACTTCAAACTTTACTAAATATTTAGAATTGCTGGATCGACATGGGACAATGGGTTATGGGCTAAGGGTGCACTAAGGATTTATTAAAAATAAACATATTTCCTGGTGGCACAAAGAATATAAACAATTAATTTTCCTTATTATATGTACTGTCCACATATCCCCAACATAGTTTCTCTTTTCTCTTATCTGTCTTGCTTTTGTACAAGAATAGTGGCAATCACATTAAAATCAGCTATCCCATTTTTGTGAGAAAGTGGAAATAATCCCACTATAGACCTCTGCCTGACTACAACTGCAGACAATTATGTAAAAATAATAACAATAATAATAATTAATTTATTGTGATGCTCTGGACACTGTTTGGAAGTCAGAGTCTTGGCATTTATATTTGAATTTGAAATGTACATCCCTTGTAATGGTATTCTCAATGAGGCAGTTGCCTCTTTCAACAGGATAATGCTCCCTGCCACAATTATTTAGGACTGGCTTAAAGAAATGATAGAAATAACATGAAAGGTTTCGCCCCCAAATTTCCCATCGCAATCTGGTCAAGCATCTATTGGATGTGGTGGACAAAAAAAAGTTTAATTCATGGAGGTCATATTAGGGACCTACACAAAATTAGACCACTGGTTGTAATGTTATGACTAGTGTGTGTGTGTGTGTGTGTGTGTGTGTCTGTATATAATGGATAATTATTAGATAGTAATAGTTATTTGGTTTCAGTTCATTTTATTTTCTTTAAATATCTTTAAGATTTGTTCTCAGAATTGTTTTTGCCTGCATTGTTTGCTAAGAATTTATTTGGACTATGTTTAAGTTTAATTCAAAGAACATTTATGCATACCAGCCAGTGTCATAAATTGTTCTTTTTGTAGCCACAGATGAAAAAAAAAAATGCTATTCTTAAGCTGCGTAGCAATTACAAATATCTCTCTCTCTCTCTCTCTCTCTCTCTCTCTCTCTCTCTCTCTCTCTCTCTCTCTTTTTCTCTCTCTCTCTCTTTTTGTTCTTCTCCAGAGCTGCTTCTTGAGTTCATGCAGCAGCTGCCAGCATTTACTAACATGACCATGTCAGTGAGGAGAGAGCTGTGTACAGTCATGGTCTTCGAGGTTATAGAACATGCTGGCACCATCATCCTATATGACAAACAGGAGGTAAACAAACATTATATTGCTAGTTATGTGCGTACTTGTGATTCTGTTAATACCATATAACTGACAGAGTTGGTGAACAAGTTTCTTTTTTTGTATGTGTGATTCACCCCCTAATAGCTAGTGTTCTCCGAATTCTTTTAGCTGTGAGGTGTTTCTTGCATGTACAGCCCATTTCTAGTCACCCCACAGCATCTCAGTGGGAATAGGATCTGAGCTTTGACTCAGCCATTTTAGGACTCTACATTTCTAAGTTTCTATTTTTTTCTTAATTTCTAGTTTTCTAAGCCAGTCCTTGGTGGATTTGCTGGTATTTTTTGGGCCAATGCCATGTTGCAGGGTCCAGTTCCGCTTTAGCTTTAAGTTTTTTGATGGATGATGGATTTTATGATGGCTTATTTGAAATGCTTTTGAGATCTTTTTAAATCCTTTATCAGACTTATACACTACTACAGTCTTCTTTCTGAATCTTACCATGGGGTTTACCCTCACTTCATCAGTAAAGAGCACACAAAACTAAATGTCTGAGGTTTAAATAGGGCAAGCTCCCTTCAAAAATCTTTAACGATGTTCTAATCATGTGTACCTGATGTGAAACACCTGTGTTTATATTTTGTCTGAGGTTTAAATAGGGCAAGCTATTTTGTCTGAGGTTTAAATAGGGCAAGCTCCCTTCAAAAATCTTTAACGATGTTCTAATCATGTGTACCTGATGTGAAACACCTGTGTTTATATTTTTTCAGTTTGAATTGTTTAGTTAGTATATCACTTGAATCTCTCAGTATTAGCCTTCAGCGCCGTGCCAGCGCGACCGATATCCCATTGTTTGGAGGTGTTAATGTTTAACAATAGATTAAATAAAAAGGGACAAGAGTAACCATGACTAACTATAAATCATTCTAAAGGTCTAAGCTTCAAGCAGCGATTTTAAATCACTGTTTTTCAATGAAAAACGGTTAACAAATGTATTTGCTGAATTTGTGTAAGCAGTACACACAAACAGCATGCATAAAAAATGCAGTACTTACACATTTATTGTAATAACGAGTCACATCCGAAACAAATCCTGCTTTATTTAGAAAGATAAGGCTCCACTGAACAATATGCCATTAAGCATTTTTGCTCCAACCAAACAATAGTGTTGTAATTTAGATCAGTGGACACATTATTATTTTATTTTGTTATATTTATCCGCCACACAGTAAAGGCCGGTCCGTGAAAAAATTGTTCCGTGGCACAAAAAAGGTTGGGGACCACTGATTTAGATGGTTATTCTTTTGTTTACGTCACAGAACTTCGATTGTTGTATTGTTTGTATATGTTCCAACTTTTGCATACAAAACGCCATCTTTAGTGGTAAAAAAAAACAAATATGGCTGGTAGAATATAGTGTTACAAAACAAATAAGACAACCCACTAGACAAAAAATTATAATAAATAAATAAAATTTTAAACGCTGTAAAAGCGGCGGAATCTCAAGCTTGAGTCTGCACTCTATAGGCAGGTGTCATGGTTTTTTTTTTTATGCACCACCATCATTTCAAACTTTTATTTACAGCGAGTAGCATTATGGAAACAAAATGAACAAAATGATTGATGAAAAATGTAGCCATTGAGTGCAGGATTCTAACGATATATGGGAGGATTTTATTCCTCATGAGTTCTCATTTTTAATACACTTTAGAAACTCTTAGTGGTTAAAGCAGCCCTCGTGCACTGAGAAACACCAGGAAGTGGATACAGTTCTCGGTTCTGCACAAACAGCTGTTTTCAGCTCGTGCTACTGGATTTTATTTACAAAAAAGAGAAAGCAATGAAAAAAAAATTTACTGTCAAAAAAGTTGTTTTATCTGAGATCTGCACAAAGCTGCGATGAGGAAAATATTTGTGGGGGCGGTGTAATAGTAACAGAGGCTTGGAGATCTGCATGGGGGTGGTAAACCTGAGCCTATTTTACATCTGTAAGTTACAATATATCTTCCTTTACAGTTTTATATGATGTTTTACGTTTTATCACCTGTTTGTTTTTATAAGAGAAATGCTTAAAAAGTGCGTGTGCGCGTGTGTGAGAATTGTTGGGATTGGAATGGCCACACATCAATATGAATGGCCATGACTTTAAAACAATATCATGTCTGGCTACCTAGCCATCAATATGAATGCCAAATCAATATCAATAGCAAAACATGTATAACAAAAGCCTTTAATGGTCAGCAATTAATTTCTATGCAGCCTGTATAAATAGAGTATAGATGGCCACCTGAGTTTAGCAGGTTGCTCTCAAACAGGGGGAGGGAGAAAAGGATCAGACATGGTCTCAGATAAATGTTTGTAGAAATCTCATTTGTCATGAAAATCCTTATACAATTTGAAATATAAACTGATGAAACATGTGGCTTTCAACCCAGTAATTTTCTGGATTGGTTTCAGGACAAATTTAATGTATTTATATATTATATATATAAAAATGTTCAATGCAGAAAATGTATATTCATGGTACTTCATCATCTATAACTTCTTGTTATAGTTCCTTGACTTTTATCAGGAACATTTAAAGTTAGGTAGCATTTTCAGCTGTGAGTCCCAAAATCTGTGGGGAAAGGCTAACAGGTTAAAAGAGTAATTAAAGTCAGGTGTTTAAATAAGATAATGACAATCAGGCATGAGTTCAGCAGGACCTTCTGTGTTTCAATAGCATGAGTTTATTCGAGGTCCATGTATATCTATTGACTATCGAAGTGGGCATGGCAGATCATAATAGACTAAAAGTTTGCTCACATATTGCGCTGCAAGACCATTCACTACCATACTTTATACACAATTGTATTTTATAACCAATGCAAGATATTTTTGGGAGCTTATGTAAAGTGTCTGAGATAGAAGTGATGACATTAGACAATAACAGCAGACAGACAGTAAAACATTAAAATAAATCAACCTAGAGGTAACAAAAACATGAACTATTTTTTCTGCATTATGTAGCAACATCATATTTATTACTTGAGCAATATTTTTAGATGAATGAATGCTATGTGAGCAATATAAATATATATATATATATATATATATATATATATATATATATATATATATATATATATATATATATATATGACCTTCACAAGAAAGACAGGAGACAGTAATAATTTCAAGATCTTTTACTGCTGCACATGATAAGTCAGAATCTAAAGATTTGGCCACTAAAGATTTACTGTTAGGCAGGTGATTTTCAAATGTAAGAAATTTAGCATTTTTATTTATGCTTACACTCTTAAAATGGTTATATAGTAAAATCACTCAAACAGTTTGATAATGTTACAAGAAGTCAACCAGTGATATTAACCAATAATCACTGAGTTATGACAGGTTTTGTAAAAATCAATAGGTAAAAATTCTTTAATAAGATTAATAATGGCTTTTAAAAGTTATTGTGGCTCAAGGGGTCACGGTGTTTTACTTAACTGGCAAAAGGTTCTCATATCTTTTTTGACTAAGATTTATTATTGAATAATTTTGCTCTAAAAGTTAAAATTATAGTGTTTTTCATAATTATTTTGTTTGGGTTGATTATTATCTAGTTTTAGAAAGATCATGTCAGGTTGTTAGAGAAGTAAAGAAAAGAGTGTGGCATGGTGGAGAGGATTAAAGAAGTCATTTGTTAATAAATGGTGTCTGAGTAAAGAGTAAAAGGGAAAGTTTATAGGACTGTTGTGAGACTTGCTATGCTGTATGGTTTAGAGACAGTGGCATTGACAAAAAGACAGCAGGTGAAGTTGGAGGTAGCAGAGCTGAAGATGTTGAGATTTACTTTGAGACTAACGAGGATGGACAGGATTAGAAATGAGTTTATTAGAGGGACAGTGCATGTAAGACATTTTGAAGACAAGGTGAGGGAAGTGGGAGTTAGATGGTTTGGACATGTGCAGAGAAGGGACATGGAGTATATCTGTAGAAAACTGGAGGAAGACCAAGGAAGGCCAAGGAGGGGGTTTATGGATGTGGTGAGGGAAGACATACAGGTAGTTGGTTTGAAAAGAGGCAGATGTAGAGGACAGAGTCGTGTGGAGACGGATGATCCGCTGTGGGGACCCCTAACAGGAGCAGCTGGAAGAAGTAGAAGAATGGTCACAACAGGTCAAATGTATGCAGCACAACAGAAAATAAAAGTTCTGAAGGCTTTTTACACCAGGTGCACACATTGCAGATACATAATATGATCAAACATTACAAAAGCGTTGACCATTTTATTTTAGAGTCCTTCAGGATGTAGTACATTTTTACTACGGTGGCCATCATGAAGAGAATGAGATTTAGTTCCTAAACTTTGGAAAAGCCTTTCTGACACTGTTTGGGGCTGAGACACACTCTCCCAGTTTAAGCACAGATTAAAGACCTATCTTTTTTGCAAGGCCTACACATAGCACATCACATATCGCATCACATATACTTTGTGCTCAGGTACATCTGGTCAGATGCACATTTTCAAATTGTGCTTGTTAATATTATGAACAGCAGCTACGCTAATTCACTCTTCACTGCTCTCTACCCATTCCGAGGCATCCTGAGGTTGCGCCAGCCCCAGTTGTGTCCCACCTCATGAAGATTATGGACCTTCAAAGAAGCAACAAAAACAAACATCTGTATAAGACTGTAGAAAGGACATTACTCATAACCACACACTCCAGTGCTCATGGTAGTTCTCACTTTATGGTAGAACTGTTTTGTATTGTTTTAATTGATTTATAATGACACTCATTATATCACCCAAATGATGATGGGTTCCCCTTTTGAGTCTGGTTTCTCTCAAGGTTTCTTCTTCAGTCTTGCTCATCAGGGATAAACCCACCTCATTCCCTTTAATTCTTAAGTTCTGTAAAGCTGCTTTGAGACAATGTCCATTGTGAAAAGGGCTATAGAAATAAACTTGAACTTGACTGTCACTCCCACAAGTGGATATGTGGTTGCAGTTCAGTTTATAACTCTTGCTATGCTGTCAGTATGATTTATAAAGTCTAATGTTGCAGACTGAATTACATTTATTGTAATAGAAAGCAGCTCTGTCATGTCATTTCACCCTGAAAAAAAATGAGAACAGTGAAAATAATTAAATTCAGTCAGCAAAAATTGACAAATGGCAAATGATTTTAAGAACATTTATTTAGTTAAAATGTTAAAAACGAATATATAATTTGTACCTAAATTTGGAAGCTTTAGAATATTAGTTTTTAATGATAAATTAAATAATTATTAGTCATTTTAGTCATCATTTTGAAAGTGGAGCTGGAGGTAGCAGAGCTAAAGATGTTGATGTTTTTGTTGGGAGTGATGAGGATAGACAGAATTAGAAATTAGCTTATTAGAGGGACAGCGCATGTAGGACGTTTTGGAGACAAGGTGAGTGAGGCAAGATGGACATTTGGACATGTGCAGAGGAGGGACATGGGGTATATGAGTAGGAGAATGCTGAGGATGGAGCCACTAGGAAGGCGGTAAAGAGGAAGACCAAGGAGGAGGTTTATGGATGTGGTGAGGGAAAACATGCAGGTAGTTGGGTTAAAAGAGGCAGATGTAGAGGACAGGGGGTATGGAGACAGATGATCCGCTGTGGCGACCCCTAATGGGCGCAGCCGAAAGAAGAAGAAGAAGTAGTCATCATTTTGAAAATAAATGTCATTATCATAATATTCAGAAGTGTAAAATTACTGGTTATAAATCTACTCAAGTAAAAGTAGCCAATTCAAAATAACTTAAATACTTTTTTAACAGCGGGAAGGGTGCTCTCTCCTGTATAGTGCAAAAAAGGACAATGGGATATAATTTACAAACGGCTTTGTTATTTAAAAGTAAATAATAAATAACCTTTACAAATTAAGGTGCAATAACAAAATAAAACAAATAGGCATATGACATAAAATGACAATGACTAAATGACAAAAAAAAATGTATGAGGTATATGTGCCATTCAAGCTTCGTTGATGTTCTTATTCAGTGCTAAGGTACTTTCCAGAGATACCAGATAATGCCAAAGATGTATCAGTCTTATATATTCTTTTTGGATGCTCACAGAAAAGACATACTGTAAATAGAATCTAACACTGTATTCACAAATGTACATGTAATGTTTACATATTAAAAACTAAAGTAACAGGTGAAATGTCTCAGATTCAAACCTATTTAAATCCAACAGTTGAGAGAGGAATGTTTAAATGTTCATAACATTAATTTCTTCAAAGACCTTGCTGTCGATCTTGCATTTACACCCCTAGTTTACAGCATCTGGTGCTAAAATTCCATGCAAAATTTATATTAAAGTCACCAAACTCCTATTCTCCTATGATGAACGTCACACAAAGAACCAATGGGAGAGCTGAACCTGATGATGCAATTAAAGCAACAACTTCAAACCACCTCAGAGAAAATGTTGAAATTATGGAGGGGAAAGTTGTGTTTGCATGATGGTTTTATTATCAAGAAACAAAATTAATGCTTAAGATTGTTTTTGATTGCTGCTAACTAACATTAGCATGAGAACATGGGGCTGAACATTTCATCGTTTCTTTTGTGTGTCAGTTTTTGACTGTCGTACAGTCTGACATTATGACAACTGAGATCCTACAGTGATACATCGGGATTAAATTTGGTACAGTCTGACAAGCAACAATCGCAAAAGACTACCTGATTATCAGTAAAACATTTTCAAACAATACAATCACTGACGGTGGAATAAATTGTGGATTCATAAAATCAACCTTATGAACATGACCAAAAAAATATAGTGAAATTTATGCCTATTCTATATCTAATGCCATATTCCTAATGAAGGGATAGGGAGGGCGTTTTAAAATTGTTTCTATTTGTACACAATCTGTCTGACTGTGAATGTGTGGAGTCCAAGGTCTTTAAAGATGGTTTTGTAACTTTTTCCAGACCAACCTTTCTTCCTAGATGTTCGTGTTATGATACACTTCCACAAACATGTTGTGAAGATAAGACTTTAAAAGATCTTTCATTTAAATAAAACTGGACACTCACTGACCCCTAATTGCCATCCTATTGATTGAAAATAGATTCAGTTTCATCAATTCAAACAATTTGTTGATCTTTTTTTTTGCCAGTGCATCAATAAACACAGCAGAAAAACTCAAGTTCAGTTTCAGTAGGAACAGTGTTGTTGAACTCCTTATTTTGCCAGTTCATCAAAGTCTGGAGTACGTTTTGTTGCAATTCTCACTATAGATCCGTGGTGTTTGTCAGAAACTGTCGCAGTTTTTATAGAGTATCAGATTAAACTCTCTTAAGAGAAGAAGAGAGTATTGCACGCAAACAACGTCAATGTATCTGAAGTGCAACATCTTTAGGGGAAACTTGGGTATTACAGGGGAAAAGTAAATTGAACAAGGTTTACCTGTACCTATTTTAATATAATTTGGTCACGTTCGGCGGGCCGGATTAATAAACCCAACAGGCCATTTGTGGCCCACGGGCCGTAGTTTGCTCATGTCTGCTTTAACTGCTTGTCAAATCTTATGATTTTAGTCATATTTTTGCAGAAATAAAAAGGGTTTACAAACTTTCAAGCACCACTGGTCATACAACCCCACTTCAAAAACGCCTCTAACATTTACACAGTTGATCATTTTGATGTGACTGTAAATAATGATACGACTTCATATACATTCAAGCAGTTGGTACTGTAATTGGACATTGTTAGCATTTGCATAATTAATAACTAGTTACCAGAAGATTAATAGCACTAACCAAAATGAACACTGAAATGTTCCAATGTCTTTTTGACAAATTTGAGAAAAGCCTCTTATTAAACTATAAAAACTTCTTTTCATCTACCAGTGGATTAATTATTTAACAGACCTCTTTAAGCTTGGGCAGATTTGACATCGATATCTATAAGATGCTAGTTCAGTCCCTTTGGGCAAAAACAGCTTACACTACATAATAAAATGGTAGTCTTTGTTGCACTTAAAGCCAATGTGGTAGCATAAAAAACTAAAGGGGTTTTCCTTCAAGTCCAACTTCAGCATAATGTTTTGTTTTCAGCTGGGTCTACACCACTTCACTTTATCTTACTTTCCCATTTCCAGCTTTCTTGTGATTTTAGCACAGTAGTTTTTGGGGCATGACTATTGTTTAGTTTAATAATGTGAGTAAATGTAATTTGTTACTTTACACCTTTGATCATATCTGTAGTGAAATCAGGTTTCTTAAACTGTATTATAAAATGGTTAGCTACAGTAACCTTTTGATAAAATATATTCTCAAGTGCCACACATACCCAACATGATATTCTCATTTGGCTTACTTGCTAATGATGTAAGATAGTACTGTTATTTTTTTTGGTAAAGATAGATTTTTTTCTTTTTTAGTTGGAGCAATGGTATGTTATTCTGAATGGAGCAGTAGAGATAATTTTTGGAGACAACCATGCCGAAATCCTCTGCATGGGGAACAGCTTTGGGATCTCAGCCTCATTGGTGAAGCAGCATATGAATGGAGAGGTGCGCACAAAAGGGGATGACTGCCAGGTACATTTCATCGGTACTCATTCAGTTGGTTTTAATCATTAAATGTCAGTTTGTAATTTCATTAAAATAGTCCATAGTCAGTAAACTTCATTCATGGTGGTGGATACTGGTAAATTATCATTTTTAAAAGTGTGCCTTTGTAACAGATTGCAACTTTTGCATCATTTGGCTTCCATACCACTAACTGTACTGTATATTGTGCCTGGGATGCGATCTGAAACGAAATGGGATAACGTCTAATAGAATAGTCCACAGTGATCTATAATGAGCAGAACCGTTTTTACAATAAATTGCAAAGATTGGGAAAGGGATTATTGAATGGGATGTCTGTACATCAGAAATTCAATCACATAAATATTTAGTCAATAATAACAATTTTAATAATTTTGCCTTTGTTCTCAAATGTATATATATTCATATGTGTTGCTTTTATAATTCCTTTCAGTGTATATACTGCATATACACTGAAAGAAATTATAAACGCAACACTTTTGTTTTTACCCTCATTTTTCATGAGCTGGATTTAAAGATCTATACACACAAAAGGCCTATTTCTCTCAAATATTATTCACAAATCTGTCTAGTGAGCATTTTTCCTTTGCCAAGATAATCCACCCATCTCACAGGTGTGGCAGATCAAGATGCTCATTAGACAGCTTGATTATTGCACAGGTATGCCTTAGGCTGGCCACAATAAAAGGCCACTCTAAAATGTGCAGTTTTATCACACAGCACAATTATGGCTTACAGCTAATGAAAACACAAAATTCACTATCGCAGAAAATTAAATATATTTCTTAAGAAATATATTTATAAATTTTAGAATAATCTAGGTTTTTATTATTATTATTATTATTATTATTATTATTAAGCTAGTTCTTTATGGCTCTGAAGTACTGACTTTTTGAGGTGACTATATGTTGCAAACACCTACAGTCCTGGAAATCTTGGAAAAGTCAATAAAATTTAAAGTGGTTTTTTTTTTTTTTTTTTTTGTTAAAAAATTGACATGTCTAGGTTGTGGTTATACCGTGGAATGTGAAAGGTTTATTTATGATAATTGCTATATGAATTCTGTTTAAAGTGTGATATACTCTTCTCTGAATTAAAACTGTTGTCTCATGTTGTTTTGGCTCAGCTGGTGTGCATTGCTCAGGAGGACTACTGGCGCATTCTAAACCACATGGAGAAAAACATGCAAAAGGTGGAGGAAGAAGGTGAGATTGTCATGGTAAAAGAGTATCGTGAGCTGGATCGTAGTGGCACATGCAAAGGCCACATAGTCATCAAGGTAAGGTTATTCTACTTTTGTTGATATTTTAACTACCTTAAAATCTATCTATCTATCTATCTATCTATCTATCAATCAATCAATCAATCAATCAATCAATCAATCAATCAATCAATCAATCAATCAATCAATCAAAATGCAACAGATTTAAAATTGTAGTATATATTTTTTTAAATAACATTCAGAAACCAGGTGGGGAAAAATAAATACTCACTGAAAAAATTTTAAACTTCAAAATATGACACACCAGCAGAACAGGGTCTGTCATTAGCGCTTGACTTTTGCCCTACTCATATTGGCCTCCAGCTGACCCACATGGGCACACATGAACATCACCCATCCCTTCCTCTTACACATACACGCGCGCGCACACACACACACACACACACACACACACACACCTCTGCTTAGCCAGATTTATTGTAAATGTCACACACCAACATAATGACAGAAATTTATTCCTACAGTACAAGTACAGTACAAGACCACAGGACAGTCATTTTCAACAATGACCATTGTGTCTCTCACACACAAACTCTTAGTTATCCAAGTCCACAAACAAAAATATAATAATTTAATATAATTTAATATTATATAATATAAAATAAAATAATTTACAATAGTGTTTTTCTTTAACTATGCATGTTACTTAGTGGGACTTTTGGCATTCCTTGCCTTGAACAATCCCCTTCAAATCTGCCTCGTATTCCGTTGTTGCCACCCGAAGCAATTCTTTCACATGGGTGTCAGTCAGAACAGATCGATGCTTTGATTTCACGTGTTTTTTTTTTTAATGTGCGTGTTCACTTCTCTTGAGTTCAATACGGTATTTTCGTCAAATGCGCGTGTGCGTGAGGTGAATATACCGCAGGGGTGGGCAATTATTTTTTTACAATGGGCCACATGAGAAACCTGAATTGTGTCAGAGGGCCACACCAACGATAATATTTTAGAGATGCACTGAAATGAAAAGCCGGACAGGGACGTACAAAGGGCCGGATGTGGCCCGCGGGCCGTAGTTTGCCCAGGTCTGATATACCGCAAAGTTTTCCAGAAGGGGCAAGCTCATTTAAGTCTAAAAAATACCGTATTGAACTCAAGCGAAGCGAACACGCACATTAAAAAACAAACAAACACAAACTTCAATATGAACGTAAGAGCCGCATGAAACCAGCCAAAAAGCCGCATGCGGCTCGTGAGCCGCGGGTTGGCCACCCCTGCACTAAAGCATCCACTGTCTAATGTCCTTTACAGAGTTCTTAACATTATTAATATGATGTCTCTCATTTGGCATTGCTGAAACATGAGATACTACATACTAGCAATGGCAGATACTGTCATGTTTAAGAATAATTTCACCCAAATGTAATATATATTAAAAAAAAAAGCAGTGGGTTTATGGTAGTTAGAACTGGAGTCAGAGGACTGCCAAATTGATGGCCAGATACTCCTTCTATATGTACTTTCTTTCTCTTAATGAGGCTTCCAAATGAAAGGAGTTTTCCCCCTTAACTGTATTGTACATCTCAACTAAACATGCAACTCAAAAGTGACCATTAACTTACAGCTTTCACCAATTTGCAAGTAATATTTTTGCCAAGATCCCCATCTGTGACCATATAAATGTACACGTTATGATCGTAAAATCCGCATGTTATGACTTTTTATGTCTATGTTCTCTGAGGAATGGCTTTTCACGTAATTGTGTAGGATGACTGGAAGTAAATAGTTTACATTTTTAAAAGTTCTTTTTTGTGTGGAATTTTATAATATAATTTGGCACCTGTTGTTTTTCTCATAGGTACGGAAGCGCATTGCATTCACAAAGAAAAAAAATCACAAAAAGGATCTCATAATTGAGATCCTGATCTCATAATTATGACTTACTAACTTATTGCGATTTATTATCTCATAATTATGATTTATCTCATAATTATGCGATACTGATCTCATAATTATGACTTAGTATCTCATAATTATGAGATAAGTCGGGGCAGTCTGTGGCAGGGGAGCGTTTTAGCGCATAACACCGTTACATCTGACGTTACTGCATTTTTTGCTCAGAAGCGCCTCATTGCGCAAACATGGAGATATCATAACAGCTATCATATGGTTTAGCTTAATGACTGTATATTAGTTGAATAAGCTATTGGACATTTCCTCGCTGACTGCCCCTCCTGCTAATTAATTTAGTTATGGTAAGTTTTGCTTCAGTTATTAGATACGGAGCATTAACTATTATTATTATTATTATTATTATTATTATTATGAATTTTATATTTTAACATTGACTACTAATATGTGTTACACATTCTGACTGTCCACTGTCCACTTGATAAAAGTTCGTTTTATTAAGTGGACAGTCAGAATGTGTAACACATATTAGTAATGTTAAAATACAATAAGAATAATAATTAATGCCCCGTGTCTGTTAACTGAAGCAAGACTTACCGTAACTTTTTAATTAAAATTAATTAGCAGGAGGGGCAGGTCAGCGAGGAAATGTCCGGTAGCTAATTAAACTAATATACTGTTAAGATTTTTATTATGACCTAACAAAACTTCATTCTTGGAGAGGTGTTCCATGCGATCTACGATTCCCGTGGTGCCTTTTCTGATTAGGGAAGCACACAGCACACAGTATGGGCAGATAACAGATAACACACACTGGAAAAGAACAGAGCTTAAACTTCGTGATTGGGTGAGAAGACATAATAACAGGAGATGTGTGAGCCCAGATAAAGACTTCCTGTATACCTCACATACTCACATTGTAAAGATCCTATAGACACTGGACAGTTAACAGGAATCAGTTTAGAGAACCAGTGTGAGAACTATCTTAACACTAACATTTACAGTCATCAAGCTAAACCATATAATAGCTTCTACTTCTCCATTTTTGCTCAATGAGGTGCTTCCGAGCAAAAAATGCAGTAAAGTCAGATCCACTGTTATGCGCTAAAACACTCCCCTTCCACAGACTGCCCCAACTTATCTCATAATTATGAAATACTAAGTCATAATTATGAGTTAGTAAGTTGTAATTGTAAGATACTAAGTCATAAATATGAGATCCTTTCTGTGAATTTTTTGTTTTCTTTGTGAATGCAATGCGCTTCCGTACATAACACTTTTTTTTATTTAAATTTAAATTTTTTTGTCTGGAGCTCTGTGGTGGAGACATCTCCATCAATGCAGTTGTTGTCATCTGCCACCTTTCCTGGCAGATGCTGTCTCTTTCATCTTATAACATGATAAACCCTAAAAGTGAAAGCAATTATTCATCTCTACATCACATGTGCTATATGTGTAATGTTTTGTGCGTTTTTGAATAGATATTTTCAAATAATTGTATATCTAATTGTGGGCTTTTAAATAGCGTGATAAGTAAACTGTGAAATTCTTATTGTTATACCATGTACATTTTAAATATAACACACCTGGTGTTTTTTGAACTAAGGTACATTTTCAGGGCCTCAATAAATCTAGCTGCTTCTGGGGATGGAAGAATTTAATTTACTTTGTTAGTTTATACTAGGATATTTGGCTGTCTACTAAATTGTGTTTTAATGGGTACTTGGGGCTGTTTGACAGAGACAACTTAACTTTCAGTAGTAAGATATTAATTTTCTTTCTTTACTGGTTAATCTGACCTACTCTTTCTGCCTTTCCTTCCAGATCTTTCCCCTTTGCCCTCCTTAATTTTTATTAAAGAAATGAAAACAAGTTGTCCTATTTTATAATTATATGGTGTTTGCTTTATATGGTATTTATGTATTTTATTGTGACTCAGGGCACTCCAGAAAGGTTGATAATGCACTTAGTGGAGGAACCCTCAGTAGTAGATCCGACCTACATTGAAGATTTTCTCCTCACCTATCGAACGTTCCTTTCCAGCCCCATGGAAGTGGGCAATAAGCTACTAGAGTGGTTCAAAGTGGACAATCTGAGAGACACGGTGTGTGTATATGTCTGCATGTTTAAAAGTAACAGAGTGATTTCCACTTTTAGCTGATAAAGATAACCATTGGTCTCTTTCTTTTGAAATGTGGTTTTAATTGCAGTTGTTAATGTCTTATTCTTTATGCAGGTTACACGGATAGTGTTGTTATGGGTGAACAATCATTTTAATGATTTTGAAGGAAACCCTTCAATGACACAGTTTCTTGAAGACTTTGAAAATTTGCTGGATGAAGCGGTGAGATTTAATTTTACTATCGTCACTGGTGAAGTCAATTGTGATATATACAATGGTGTGAAAAGTGTCCTGATTTCTTATTTTTTGGCATGTTTGTCACACTTTAATGTTTTAGATCTTTAAACTAATTTAAATATTAGTAAAAGATAACACAAGTGAACACAACATGCACTTTTTAAATGAGGGTTTTTATTATTGAGGGAAAACAAAATCCAAAACTACATGGCCCTGTGTGAAAAAGTGTTTGCACCCTACACTGAATAACTAGTTAGGCCACCCTTAGCAGCAACAACTGCAATCAAGCGTTTACTATAACTATAAGCAATGAATTTGTTACAGCGCTGTGGAGGAATTTTGGTCACTCATCTATGCAGAATTGTTGTAATTCAGTCACATTAGAGGGTTTTCGAGCATGAACCACCTTTTTAAGGTCATGCCACAGCATCTCAATAGGATTCAGGTCAGGACTTTGACTAGGCCACTCCAAAGTCTTCATTTTGTTTTTCTTCAGCCATTCAGTGGTGGACTTGCTGGTGTGTTTTGGATCATTGTCCTGCTGCAGAACCCAAGTTCGCTTCAGCTTGAAACAACCCCAGGCAATCACACAACCACCACCATATTTTACTGTTGGTATAATGTTCTTTTTCTGAAATGCGGTGTTACTTTTACGCCAGACGTTATGGGACACACAACTTCCAAAAAGTCAAGTTTTCGTTTCGTCAGTCCACAGAGTATTTTTCCAAAAGTCTTGGGGATCATCAAGATGTTTTCTGGCAAAACTGAGATGAGCCTTTATGTTCTTTTTGCTCAGCAGCAGTTTTTGTCTTGGAACTTTGCTATGCAGACCATTTTTGCCCAGTCTCTTTCTTATGGTGGAGTCATGAACACTGGCCTTAACTAAGGGCAAGTGAGGCCTGCAGTTGTTTGGATGTTGCTGTGGGGTCTTTTGTGACCTCTTGGATAAGTCGTCGCTGTGCTCTTGGGGTAATTTTGGTCGGCTGGCCACTCCTGGGAAGGTTCTCCACTGTTCCATGTTTTTGCCATTTGCGAATAATGGCTCTCACTGTGGTTTCCTGAAGTCGCAAAGCATTAGAAATGGCTTTTTAACTTTTTCTAGACTGATAGATCACAATTACCTTCTTTCTCATTTGTATCTAAATTTATTTGGATCTCAGCTTGATGTCTAGCTTTTGAGGATCTTTTGATCTACTTCACTTTGTCAGGCAGGTCATTTTAAGAGATTTCTTGATTGTGAACAGGTGTGGCAGTAATCAGGCCTGGGTGTCGCCAGAGAAATTGAACTCAGGTGTGATAAACCACAGTTTATCAGGGGGGCAAAGACGTTTTTTTTTACACAGGGCCATGTAGTTTTGGATTTTGTTTTCCCTCAATAATAATAACCTTAATGATCTGAAACATTAAAGAGTGACAAACAAAAAACTAAGAAATCATCACACCACTGTAGATAAAGACCTAACAAATGCACACAAATGTTGGACCATGGTGGGATATGTCACACAAGATACAGTCCAAATATTTAACAATGAAAACTCTTTTTCCCTTCACTTAAAGAAAATGAATGGTCATTTGCGTTTGCTGAAAATGGCCTCGGCTGCTAAGGCCAAGTTGCGCCAGGTGATGCTGCAGAAGACAAACAGAGACTCACCACTGCCTTTTAGCCTGCTAGGAGGCAGTGAGAGGGGTTTTGGTATTTTCATAGACAGCATAAAGGAGAACAGCATGGCCATTGAGGCTGAACTGAAAAGAGGAGATCAGGTGCAACGACTTTCACAATAAGATTTGACTAAGACACAAAATACCTGTATGGAAGTCTTTATTAATATTATTTTCGTAGCTCAGTTTATTTACCCAAACATTTAATTTTCCAGTTTTTTTAAATATTTTTCTTTTGTATTTTTATATGTTCACTTGAAAATTAATGGAAAAGAATGAATGTGTTTTCTTTTGCTGAATTTTGTGTTAAGACTGTTTTTCTCTCTCTCTCGCTTTCTGATTGCATGTGTGCTTTGACCAGATAATAGAGATTAACGGGCAAAATTTTGAAAACATATCTTACTCCAAAGCTGTTGACATTCTAAGGAATAATACTCACCTTTGTCTCACTGTTAAGACAAACATTTTTGGTATGTTTAATACTAAATAACATTATAATTAACTTCTACCGGGTTAGGGGAAAATCTACATTTATTGACTGAATTGTAATTATTCTTGCTCCAGTCTTCAAAGAACTTCAAAATTGTGTGCGGAATGACAAGAAGAATGGAGCCCCCCACTTTACTAAATTTTATGAGATGAAGGGCAACCGCTTTTCTATTGCTGAGATGCCTGGTGACATAGAACTTCCCACTGACAGCAAAAGTCATAAGAAAATGAAAGCCCACACAGTGTCAGCCGGACGCAACAAAATCCGAAAGATGATGGAAAAGACAAGGTTCAGCATTCTCCCTCCTAAGCCCTTCAGGTACAGTATATTTTATATTTTTGGATCTATATGAACTGTTAATTATTGTCAGTATAGTTTTACTGCAAATATTTTAATCAAATATTGGCAGAACACTGCTATTTGCTATTATCCAATAATAATATTCTTAATATTATGAGTATTATGGGAAAGGACATCGGATGTAAATCACAAAATAGCACCCATGTCTGAGGTTCAGTCACAGTGCTTTGTGTGCAGGAGAGCTGTCAGCACTGTTTATATTGCTCTGCTTTGCCTAATGCATGTTTTCATGTCACTTGTTCCTTGTTTTTACCATGGCTTGACATGCACAGGGGATTTTTTGGGTAAGAGACACTCTCACTCTGCCCTTTTTTGTTTTTGTTTTTGCTCTTGTTACTTTTTCTTTTTTCTTTTACATTCTGCACAATTTGTTTGTTCTTGTTATTTGTTCTCTCCATAATTTTTTCATGCTTTTCCAATTATTTTCTTGTTTTTTTCGCACCACTCCAAAGCACAATGGACAGATTGGTTATGAAGGGCAACTGTGCATTAAAACAGTGGTTGGCGTTTTTTAATTTTACTGACTGGCTGATCATTTTATTGTTCATTTTTGGAAAATTGCCCTTTGCTTTAACTACACCAAAAACACAGTCCACTTATGTACACCAACAGATGTTAATCGGTAAGTCTGTACATATGTCATTAGAACAATTGATGCAAGAAATAAGCTGTTTTAGTCTCTGTTATAGTGCAGTGTAACAAACAGTTTGGTAACAAACAAAAAATGCTGTTTATAAATCTTTCTTAAATGTCTATGTAATTAAATACAATTTGTTTCAATACATTTATATTAGAAATACGGATTATTACCAATTTTTAATGCCTAGTTACTTTTCACCCACCCTGTTGGTATACTGTAGATATAGCTTCTGGCTTAAGTTAGGTTATGTTTAATAATATGTACAGCAACAGATGTCCATGTTAATATGTGTCTGTTCATATGACATTAGAGCAAATGATGCTGGGGAAAAAGTTGCTTTTAGTGCGACATGCAATTTGCTTAAAAAAAAAAAAAAAAAAAAAACATGCTGTTTATAAATCTCGCTTAAATGTCTCTTCCTCTATATGTCTCTTCCACTCCACTCCCACATCTACTAACAAATCTATTTCAGCAGATATATTTATAGATGTAGGTTAGAATATAGGTTCTACAATATACACGAGGTAGTAATTTAAATGACTGTGGTCCAGATCAACATGAGGCAGTTACTAAAAATTAATAAATAAAAGCAACATATCCTTTTTTGTTCAGCAAGGGTGACATGTATTTCAATACAAAGTTCTGTTATCACTACTTTTATCTTGGGTTTTACAAGATCTCAGGACACCTCTTTTGTGAATCATTAGATACATTTTAATATAGAAGTCTCGTTAAACTTTTATAACAAGACACATCTGGGTGTGCAATTTGCTAAAGGCTATTTATCTAGCCTGAATTTTATTGGTTTTGCAGTTAGAAGCAAATGAGAATCTAGCAATTTCTTAATATAAATATATGTAATAAATGTACTCCTGGAAGAGCATAAAAGGCACAAATGTCATTCTATTTGTTGTTGTCACGGTCTTCCGGTTTTGCAACGTGCACTTCCGGGTCGGTGACCATTTTGAGGTTTTCCCCGGCTGCCCGGTATATAAGGAACCTAAGAACTCTTACTCTCTGCCGGATTATCTCTTTCTTCCCCGATTCTGGCTGAAATTTGCCTGCCCTTTTTTCCCCGGTTTGCCTGCCTGTTTTTAGGAATGTTTTTTGGCTTTTTTTCTCTGTTTTGTTTCCCTGCTCTGCCTTTTTGTTTTTTTTTTGGACATTTTTGTTTTGTGTCTTTTGCCTGGATTTCTTTGCTGCATGCTCGAACAAAATAGATGTTTTTTTTTTGTTTTTTTGTTTTTTTTTTGTATTGTTTGTCGGGATTTACACCGTTGTTTTGTTTGTGTTCTTTGTCTATTCGCCTGGTTACTCCACAGTTTACTAATTAAAAGTTTTTTTGTTTTTTTTAAACCTCTCTGTCAGCATCCTGCATTTGGGTCCCTCCAGCCAGCCCTTGACAGTTGTAGTCGATGTAGTACTAAATTTTTGGCAAAAGAGACATTCACAGAAAATCCAAATCAAATCCTGTGTAAAAGGATCCAACAAATCTGAATCAATACATCAATATAAAAGGCAATAAGTGAAATAAATTGACACGATCATTTTCATAGTTAGTTTAATAGTTGGCAAAACAAAATTTTAATTTTAGAAAAACATGGTGTTTTTTTTAAAATTCATATTAAATTAATGCTTATTCACTGTCTACAAGGCCAATATTTGGACAATTAAATGTACTTATCGGATTGAAACTTTGTCATGTTTATTATGTCAAAATGAGTCATACTGTCAAATATAAAACCATAGCATTATGAATTATATTATCATGGCTTGCATCCCTATCTATAGTCTAACTAATTCATCAGTACACATTTATAAAATAGTGAGTGTCAGTGTTTAAATTCATTTATGAATGTCACCTAGTCTTGTCCTCCTCTCACTCTGTGTTGTGTCAGTCTCAAGATGATTTACTAGGAGATTTACACTGAAATTAATTAACTTTACACAGGCTTTAACGAAGACACGTTACACAGTGTAACGGGTGAAATATGTTGCGCTTCCTTTAGGAGCATATCAGTATTTTGGGAATAGGCTGGCACTGCATTTTTCCGCTATTACTGCGTGTGTGCTAAACGAGGATTATGTCCTAATTATTTTCTGATGCTCATTTTCTTTGACTAACCCGTAACGCTGTTGCCAAGAAAAATAAAAAAGCATGAGTTTTGGAAACCTGTCTGTGCTTATATGATTTCTGTTGTAACTGGAGTTAGCGAGCTCTCCCATGACCTGGCACATCCTTAGATACATCCCTTGTATCTAAACAGTAGTCTACCAAGAAAGTCATTGTTCACTGTCTTCCTCCTTCCTTTCACAACTATTTCTCTCAGGAGTTTATCTTTTGGCATCGTCGTGCGTTTAAAAAAAACTTTTTTTTCTCCCGATGCCGTGCAGATCAGAACACAGGTGAGGTGCGTTTTTTCGTTTCCATTCGGAAAGTTCATTGGTCTAATGTTATGGGGTTCAGTTTTTTGGCTTGAAGTTTGTGAAACTGGGAAAAACCCAGAAAAAAATCCTAAATAAGCCGCTTCGTTGTTTAAGCCGTGGGAAAAAAGTAGCGGCTTATAGTCCAAAAAATACGGTAAATGTTTCTGTTTCCTTCTCTTATATTTTTCTTTCTTTCACTCTTAGTGATGCATGCATAGGCCAGTCTCAGGATGACAGCATTGTTGGAACAAAGCAATGCAGGCACAGTGTGGCCATTGTGCCCAGTCTGTCCTCCAGCACCCCTGATTTACTGCAACCGACAACCAGCACACTTAGCTTCTCAAACTCCACAGGTGATTTCTACCTCTTTATGCTCATTTTTAATTTTGAGGGCATATGAAATAAAGTTATTGTTTATTAACAAGAATATTATACTAGATTAGGGTTGCTCACACTTTATCGTCTTGCCAACAATTTTTTAAATGACCGTCAAAATGATCTACCTACATAAAAAAAGAGCTGTATATACACCAACCAGGCACACATTATGACCTTATAACATGATGACCTTGAATTGACTACTACTGATTATCACTTCATCATGTTAGTGGGTTGGATATATATATATATATATATATATATATATATATATATATATACATATACATATATATATATAGTGGGGCAAAAAAGCATTTAGTCAGCCACCAATTGTGCAAGTTCTCCCGCTTAAAAAGATGAGAGAGGCCTGTAATTTTCATCATAGGTACACTTCAACTATGAGAGACAAAATGTCTTTAAAAATCACATTGTCTGATTTTTAAAGAATTTATTTGCAAATTATAGTGGAAAAAAGTATTTGGTCAATAAAAAAGTTATTGTCCAAATAACATCTCTATATTTTTTGTTATATACCCTTTGTTGGCAATGACAGAGAGCAAACATTTTCTGTAAGTCTCCACAAGGTTTTTACATACTGTTGCTGGTAGTTTGGCCGATTCCTCCATGCAGATCTCCTCTAGAGCAGTGATGTTTGGGGCTGTTGCTGGGCGAAACAGATTTTCAACTCCCTCCAAAGACTTTCTATTGGGTCGAGATCTGAGACTGGCTAGGCCACTCCAGGACCTTGAAATGCTTCTTACAAAGCCACTCCTTACTTTTTTGCCCCACTGTATTAGGCAGCAAGTGAACATTTGTCCTCATAATCTATGTGTTAGAAGCAGGAAAAATGGGCAAGCATAAGGATTTGAGAAAGTTTGACAAGGGCACAATTGTAGATGACATAACAGGAAGTGCAATACAAAGGCATGATGGGAATAAAATAAAACATAACCAACTTGCTCAAGTAAAATACAATTGAGTATTGAAATCACAAACATTATAAAATAATAAAAATATAAAATTATACAAATTAAACTAATAAAAGGTTCCCGAAATAAGCAAGTATCTAAGTGCACAAGAGCCATCTAATGAAAACTGACATAAATTTAGAAAGCTTTGTGAAAGCAAATACACTACCTTGTGTTATTTTCTGGTTGACCGCGCTCGATTTATTGGGCACCCCTTATATAGAGGCATTGTGTTAAAGTCATGTGTTTAAATATGAGTATGCTTGAGGATAGTACTGATTGCCACATGAACACTGAATAATATTTGGCACTGGGACGATGATGTTGACCTTGAAGCACTCTGGAATGATGGCACTGCATAGCCAAATAATGAAAATGTCAGTCAGAACAGCTGGTCTGCCCCTCTACTGAACATTCTGTCTTATATGTTGTCTGGTCCAACAGCTTTTTATAGCTGTTTCACAGCTGTTATGTGCAGCTGGAAGGTTAATATGGATAAATTGTATATTTGTATAAAATGCAAAAAATTTAAAATGTATTTTCTAAATCTATTTCCTCTGTACAGCTGCTTTAAAAGATTATCCATTGTTAAAATGCTATCTATTATTGATGTTTCACCGCTGTTCTGGAAGTTGCTGAGAATTCTCTGGACATGCTTCATCTTTTAATGGCTTGGTACCGTTAGACCCTCGCTGTTGGCAAATGGTAACTTATGACATGTATTTCTACAGGTTGGTGCTGTCACTGTCAGTTGCGCAAGTGGCAGTCAGTATGGTCAGAACAGACCTGAAAAGCGGAGTTGGTTAGCGGGCTATATGTTGGATTTAAAAGAGTAGAAGTGTTGAAGATAGGGCTTCACCCAGTATGCTCCAGAAATGTATGTGTAAAAAGATCATACAAAGAAACAAGAAGATAGGAAGCAGTAGTTTAGCATATTGTTTCTGGTTGAGCTGACCTACTGTATTGAAACTCTCTCAATATTTATTTATCTCTAATGTGTTTAAGGTTTTCTTTTCTTTTCTGTTAACAGATGTACCAGATCAGGTCATACGTGTTTTCAGAGCAGACCAACAGAGCTGCTACATTATAATCAACAAAGATACTACAGCCAAGGATGTGGTCTTAAATGTAGTTAAGGAGTTTGGGCTCATTGCTGGTCATGAGACCTATTCTCTGTGTGAGGTGTCAGTCACTCCTGAAGGTGTCATTAAACAGCGTCGACTACCAGACCAATTGTCCAAATTGGCAGAGCGGATCCAGCTCAACGGCAGGTAAAATCTTATTTGGCATCAAAGCCTGATTTTAATCTACTACAATCTAAGTTTAATTGCCTAAATTGGTCTACTTTCTTATAGTTTGTGTGGGTTCTATTTTCTGTTAAGCCACCATTTAAATCCATAATAAATAAACCAATAAAACCTTCCTAATGCGAACAATTTTAAATCATCTTTCATTACATACACAGAAGCTACAGGACTGTTATCTTATCTGAAGTTATATTATACTACATATTACTACGTAGTATATATATTATATATATACTACATAAAAACCTGTAGAAGGGCAGAGTTACAGTATAAAGTGATGGAAATTAAGCAATTTTTTAAGGAAGTGTGAAATAAAATGTGTAAAATGTGCAAAGACTGGTAAAATGAGGTAGACTCTTACCCAGTGGTTTATTATAAACAAAAATCTTTAATACAAAATGTATTTGTTAAAGGATGTGAACACCTTTTCGATAATTTTTTTTGTTTTATGTTTTGTAGAAACAGATTTAGCTGTTTTGTCTTGGTTTCACTTTTTATATCACAGTAACCTGCAGTTTTAACATATGTATAGACCTTTTATTTCCACTGTATATACAACAAAACATGTTTAAAGGTAAGAAATCCTTCTATACTGCTAACTGCTGGTATACTGCTAACTAGCCAGTCTGACTAACATTTTCAAATTGGAGAATATTTACATTTACATTTGCAGCATTTAGCAGACGCCCTTATCCAGAGCGACGTAAAAAGTGCTTTAAATCTCTAGTAATGAATAAATCTACACTGGTACGCAAGATTACAAACTTAATATAAATATAACTCGAATTCTACAAACGAATATTCTACTAAAGAATATGACTTGGCCCCAAATAACATGAATTTATTGTCATTAGTAACTTCAAGGCAATGTCACAGTTTGTACTGTGCTTACTTTGGTCAGGTATTACCTGAAGAACAACATGGAAACAGAAACCCTCTGCTCAGTTGAGGATGCTCACGAGCTTCTGAGAGAGAGTAAGATCAGTCTTCTCCAGCTCAGCACTCTGGAAGTGTCTGCCCAGCTGTCCATGCGTGACTTTCATATCTTTCAGAACATTGAGTCCACTGATTATGTGGACAGTCTATTTAAGCTAAACTTTAGCAATGGTCATCTAAAACATTTTGAGGAGTTGATCAACCAGGAGACCTTCTGGGTGGCCACTGAGATTTTACATGAAGCAAATGCACTAAAGCGCATGAAGACAATCAAGCACTTCATCAAGATTGCACTGCAGTGCCGTGAGTGCAAGAACTTCAATTCCATGTTTGCCATCATAAGGTGGGTAAAGGATAATTTTGTCATTTCAGTCTTTTTTTTTGTTAACTATTGTTTTTTGTTTTTAACATCAGCAATAGTGACTGATATACTACATCTAAAATTTAAGAAATTCTAGCATATATTTGGCAATTGGTATTTTGTGGGTGCAACAAAAGACTGAAAATTCTGGGGAAAAAAAGGGGCTAATAAAAAAAAACAGCTGGAGGATATTTTGCAACTAATTTGGTTAATTGGGAACAGATCAATAACCTGTGGAACAATTTTAGAATAAAGTTCCTTAATATAAAATTGTGCAAAACTTTCAATATATTATCATTTGAAGTATTACAGTATCTAAAATAATGAAAAGATTTAAAGAATCTGGAGAAATATCAGTGCTCAAGGAACAAAGGCAAAAATCAATACTGGATTTTTGGGCCCTCAAGTAGCACTGCATTCAAGCCCGACATAATCCTGTAATTGAAATCACTGCTTGGGTTCAGAAACACATCCAGGAATCATTGTCTATTATCACAGTTCACCGTATGAACAAATGTAGCTTAATAAAATAACATTAAAGCTCTGTCATTCAAAGAAGAAGCCATATGTGAACATGATCCAGAAATGCAGCTGGCTTCTTTGGGCCAAAGTTCATTTAAAATTGACTGAGGCAAAATGGAAAACAAATATGTGGTCTGATTAATGAAATTTTTTTATTCTTTTTGAAACCATGGACACTGCATCCTCTGAATTAAAGAATATAGGAACCTGCCAGACATTTATTAAAGCTCATTTCAAATACCGTATTTTCCGGAATATAAGCCACTATTTTTTCCCACGCTTTGAACCCCGCGGCCTAAACAATGACGCGGCTAATATATTAATTTTTCCTGGGTCAAAAGCTTCAAGCCAAAAAACTGTGCCCCATAACATTAGACCAATGAAATTGCCGAACGGGTTCAGGTGAAACAATGAAACACTTTATATTAAATCAGATACGCTCCCACTGAATCGGGCCGCACCACATCATAAATATGGATGAGGTTCCTCTGATGTTTGACCTGCCGCTCACTCGGACTGTCAACAGGAAATGCAAATCATTCGTCATGCTGAAAACAACCGGGCATGAAAAAACGCAATTCACCTGTGCTCTGAGCTGCACGGCATTGGGAGAAAAGCTTCACCGATGGTGATTTTTAAACGCACGACGATGCCAAAAGAAAAACTCTCGAGAGAAATTGTTGCGAAAGGAAGGAGGAAGACAGTGAACAATGACTCTTGGTAGGCTAGTGTTTAGATACAAGTCGTGTAACAGACACTGTCTTTTGTTAAAGCCTGTGTAAAGTTCATTAGTTTCAATGTGGACAGCGGCTTATAGACCTTTCACTATTTGAAAACATTTGGCATATAATAAAATGAAAAATACGTCAAAGAAGACCCAGAACTGTTAAGCAGCTTGAATCAGGTATCACAATCACGTAACACAAATAAAACAACTTTCCTCTAAAAAATGTTTTGCATCTGGTCTCCATAGTTCCTAGATGTATACAGACTGTTGTTAAAAGAAGAGGGGCTACACAGTTATACATAAAGGCCTTGTCCCTACTTTTTTAAGATGTTTCTTGTCCATTAAATTAAAAATGTATTTATATTTGTTTTCAAAATGCAAAATCTTTCTACAGCTGTTTCTTTTGAATAATATGGGTTTATGAAATTTGCAAATCATTGCATTCTGTTTTTCCTTTTTTATACAGTGCCTCAACATTTTGGAATTCGGGTTATTATATATATATATATATATATATATATATATATATATATATATATATATATATACAGTGGAACCCGTTATCTCGCCCTCGGTTAACTCGACAACCCTATTAAGTCAACGTTTTTGAAGTGGAACCGCCAAATTCTCGCTTTTTCTACGCATTTTTTATCGGTTATGTCGACTTTTTTTATGTCGCGGAACCCTGATATCTCGAGCACAAGGGGGGGAAAAATAAGAAATTTTAACGTCAGTTATGTCGATCGGCACTGTGCAGCCGCAGAAGAACTCGCGAAAGTGGCGGAAAAATCAAACCTTACAGATACTACAGGTGTTTGTATTGTATACTGGTGAATCTCTGCTGTTAGTAAGTGCACATATGCATTTTTTTGTTAAATGTTATGCGATGAACGGGAGCGCGGCGCTCCCGGCTTCAACTCCTTACCGGCGCGTCGCTCGCCACCGAGAGCCGTGCTCCTTACCAGCGCCGCGCGAGCAGGGTAAGGAGCACGGCTCTCGGTAAGGAGCGACGCTGGCCGGTAAGGAGCACGGCTCTCGGTAAGGAGTTGAAGCCGGAGCTTCAGAGAAAGCGGCCGGCACCTGCCACGCCCCTTCGGCCGTTCACGTTTGAGACTTTTCTGTCCCTCGTTTTGGTTTCGGGTTCGGTTTTGGATCTTCCGGGTTTTCCGGCTTCGCCGTGCCGCCGGTCGGCTTTTCGGACACTTTGCTTTGTGTGTTTGTGCGGATTACTTCAGCCTGATGGTCATAAGTTTTCAGACACTTAATTATGTTTTTTTTTTTTTTTCCCCCACATGTGGACTAAATGTGAAACGGCACTGTGCAGCCGCTGTTTTTTTTTTTTTTTGAGCGATCTGTGTGTTTATAATGTTGGAGAATATAATAAAGGTTTGTATGGAGAATGGACGGTGGTTTGTATTGTATACTGGTAAATCTCTGCTGTTAGTAGGTGCACTTATGCCTTTTGTTGTTAACAAACGTATGTACATTTTTATAGCATGCCTTCATCAAACAAATCGCAGCAACGCTGTTGTGTAAAAAACCCTCCAAAAACACGTGCATGCACATTCTCATTTATTAACGCACATCATGTACATAAAGAAATTTCAAGCACGTTAATATACTGCCGCCATTTTGTTTTCGTTTATCTCGATCATCGGTTACCTCGATGCTTTTTGGCGACCCCCTAGGACATCGACATAACCGGGTTCCACTGTATATATATATATATAATATGTGTATTACATGTGTGTGTGTGTGTGTGTGTGTGTGTGTGTGTATATATATATATATATATATATATATATATATATATATATATATATATATATATGGACACAGCTTTTATACTTCAGTTTTTAACATTGTACATTAATACTACAGACCTCCAAACTATAAAAGAGCACAAATGGATTTATGTAGTAGACAAAAACATGTTAAATACCCCAAAATATGTTTTATTTTTTCTTTTATGACAGCTTTGCACACTCTTGCCATTTTCTCAGTCAGCCTCATAAGGTAGTTACCTGAAATGGTTTTTCAACAATTTTGGGGAGTTCCCAGAGGTGTTTGTTAGCTGCTTTTCCTTCACTTTCCGGTCTCCAGAGTAGTGGAGGCCAGGTCTTCTGATGCAGCACTTTATCACTCTCCTTCCTTAACATAACGGGTCCCACTTAATACAAACCAGATGGGATGGCATGTTGCAAAATGTTGTGGTTAAGTGTGCCCTCAATTTTGATTTTCTAGATCTGGTAAGTACCCTTGCTGCTGCGTTCTGGACCACCTAAAGCTTATTTATGCACTTACTCGAACGTGCAGACAGTAAAGCATTACAGTAGTCTAATCTAGATGTAACAAAAGCATGTACTAGTTTTTCTGCATCCTGTTTCTAATCATATTTCTAATTTCAGCAATACTTCTAAGGTGAAAGAAGGAAATCCTGGTAATATTATTCACATGAGCTTTAAAGGAAAGCCTATAGTCAGTATTCACACCATAATGCTACATAATCTGAAAGTTTACTTCTAGCTGCATGTGGTCCTCTTAAAAGTACTTCCTTCTAATCCAAGTTAAGCAGAAATTATAAAGCATCCATTTTTACTTACAATTTTACCCAGAGGCAGCATATATAAAGAAATAAGCAGAGGGCCTAATACAAATTCCTGCAGAACACTAAATTACCTCAGAGAGTGTGGAGACCTCAAAGAGTGTGGAGCCCTGATCGGAGGTCAATAGCAGGTAATTTTCCACCTGAACCAGTGCTGTCTTTGTGCTATGATAAGGCCTAAATCCTGACTGATACATTTAGAACATTTTATTCAAATTAGTTGTGTAGGGTAACCCACCAAATGGCCTAACGACGGAATCCACTGGCGTTGGTGAAAGTATGTTGCTGTAAACGATTACTAAAATGGATTGCAATTTGTTACATAAATCTAATTTTGAAGCACTAATCTGACTCCAGTTTAATAATGATAAATAAAGATGTATCTTGCTACATAACATGATCAGCATGAAACCATATAGTTTAGCAATGCAGTTTACAAAAGAATTGTTAGTCAGTGCACCTGGCATTAAGACACACAGAGACTGTGTTGGAAGTTCTGACTACAGAATGCTTCCCTGAGGCTTTTGCTAAACTTTTTTATATATTTAAACCATCATAAACACTCAGGAGACATGAGACAGGAGGTGACCTAAAAAACAAATACCACCTAGTATAAAAACCAACATCTGATAAAGATCTTCGTTGGAACATCTCTACCATCAGTAGAACAGAATTTTCCCAAACCTGAGATATTTATTTTTGGTCTGTTCTACTGATATGGGACTGACATCATATTTTCCAATCGCACTGAGACATATAAAATAATATTAAACATGTAAAGGTAAAATTCATACATTCCTAAAAAAATAAGTATGCACGTATACTATAAATTCTGGCAACTTCTAAGTCACCTTTTCATTACTCAGCCATATTCCCAGGAGGGAAAGAGGGGGGTTCAAGGATGGGTAAGAAGGCAGCTGAACAAATGGCTTTATTTCCTCAGATTAAAGAGATCCTCTCTTCAAATTAGAACATTTGTTTTGTTGCATGGCAGTTCTCAGGGTCTGGCCTCATGAAGAGATCTGACCATCCTTACAGGTGTAAGCATGACTGCTGTACTATACATTTTTTATTTATTTATTTAAATTTTTTTTTGGATATGAAGGGGACGTTGGATATTTGCAGATAGTTGGACAAGGGTTGGCAAGGGTCAAGGTCAGGTATGGTTTGACACCATTTCCGTTCTAATTTCCGAGTGTTTAGTTTTAAGGTGATCATTATACCACAGTGCAATTTTTTTCTCGCTGATCATTTTGGTTTTATGGGGAGCTACATCATCTAGAGTCTAGAGTCATTCAGTAGCCCAGTCAAGCTCTGCGTGGTCAGACGAAGATCTTATTAATGTCGATAACTCTGGAAGATTACTGATATAATTAAGGTAGTTGGCCTGAATGTATGCTTAGCACGATAACATGGCGAGGTACTTGCGCTATGACTGAGTCTGATTTTAAAGGAGATAAGATGGCAATGATCTGAAATAGCTTAAGACTGGAATTATGACTACATGTTTTATATCAAATCCAAATTAGTTTTCGTTAGTTTTAAATCATGAGTAAATCCTATAACATTCTGATTCATTTCTACTGAATCTAGAATGGACATAACTGCTGTTCTTAAACAGTCTTCCTGATTATCAAAATGTATATTAGTCATCAACAATTAATGCTTTGTCTAAAGAAGTAGCTAGATTTGTGATGTAATTTGCTAATTTCACGAGAAAATTAGAGTAATGCCCTGGGGCTGTATAAATAATCATTAATGGAATTGACTGACTAGACTTGCTTTCAAACGCTAAATATTTTATGTTGTTGTAAAAGAACTTTGAATGTGCTAAATTTGTGTTTAGTTTTTTGTGTGGCGCTTGAATTATTATCATAAATAGCTGCGACACTGCCTCCTCTGCCATTTAGACAGGGCTGGTGTATGTAACTATACCCAGGAGGATATATTTGTTAATGCTAGATATTCGTTCGGTGTAATCCACATTTCTGTGAAACATATTACATTAAACTCCTGGCTGGTAATAAATTTGCTTATAGTCCGTGCCTTTGACATAAGAGATTTAATGTTCAACAGACCTATATTTAGATTATAAGTGCTGGCTGTGCATTCAGTCTTAATTTAATTTTAATCAAGTTACCTATACATTTTCAAAGAATTTCGTTTTACTCGGGAGACGGACACAGCATAGGTTTGGTGGACCATGAGTGACGACTCCGTGCAGCTAGCAGACGGTAAGTTTATCCCGTTTGTCTGCTCCCTAGCTTTTTCTCTGGATATTTCCTGGTTAACTAGTTCTGTTCTTAGACTATGACCTATAATACAACAAATGAAGGCAGCACCTTCCTGAGTGATACCATCCCACCCTAACAGGCCAGCCTTGTCCTCAAAATTTATCCAATAATCTATGAAGCCTGCATTGTTTTTGGAGCACCACTCGGACATCCAGCAGTAAATTGACCATAACCTGCTGTAAGCTACATCACCACGCTGCACTGGGATGGCAAAGCATATTAGGGCATCGGACAGTGCCTTTGCTAATTTTCACACCTCTATCATGTTACTATTAGTAACCTCTGACTGTCAAATGTGTATATCATTAGCTCCTATGTGAAAAATATATCTATCCAAATATCTATCTTAGAGAACCTATGCTTTCCTACAACCCTAAACTAAGCTGCTATGTCTGGCATCCTGAAATTATGTACCTTGATGGGGTTACTGTAGTGTGTGTTCACAGTTCTGATGGGAATGGCCTCCACTCACTGCTTCAAAACGGGGAAAAACACTCTTCCAAAAAGATTAAAGAGAAAAGCAGCTGACGGAAAGCAGAGAATACAGGAAATCAAAATGATAATTCAAGATTATTTAAGGGAAAAGAGATAGAAAACTGTCAAATTCAAATGCTGATACAAACACAAAATTATGCAGCTAATAAATCAACAACAGGAAGCTATGCGACACAGGGTTTATAACTGCCAGTTTAAAAGATTGTAGCTACATAACCAGTGCTAATGGAGAATATTATGGAGGGTATTATTATTTTTATTTTTTTTTTCCTGATTTAAGTTCCTGAAATTTATCCCTGTTTATTAGTGGTGTAGTTGTTAGTGTGGTTCTTTAATTTTGCCTCAGTACTAAATAAAAAGATTGTGCTTGTTATCTTCTATGAGGGTAGAAAAATATGCAGATCTGGCAGCACTTTTCAATAACTCAGGAGACTCTCCTACTGTTTAGTTTGACAAAATTTCCGCGTCGTTCTAATTACCGAATTGTCTGTTTTAAGTTGCATGTATGATCATTTTTCCACAATGCTATTTTTTTTTCTTGCTAATAATAAAATTTTTAAGGGGAGCTAAAAATTAGTAGTGTGTAGTAAAATTAGTAGAGTGTAAAATTAGTAGAGTGTAAAATTAGTAGAGTGTAGTGGGACGTTGATTTTCAACATTCAGTAGCCCAGTTGATCTCTGCTATATCAGACGCTGATCCAATCAATGTCAATAACTCCTGGAGATTGTTGATATAACTTGCTGCAGTAGCTGACTTGTATGTATGTTTAACATGATAAAGTGGCAAGGTACATTTGTTATGATTTTAAGGGGTATGAAGTAGTTTAAGGTGTTGGTTCTTTTAATTGTGAGGATTTTGGCTCACATGTAACAAAAACCCACCAATTCACTATCTCAAAAAATGTAATACTTCATAAGACCAATAAAAAAACATTTTAGGTGAATTGTTGGCCTTTTGGAAAGTATGTTAATTTACTCTATATGTACTCAATACTAGTTAGGGGCTCCTTTTGCTTTAATTACTGCCTCAATTTGGAGACGGAGGTGATCAGTCTGTGTCACTGCTGAAGTGGTATGGAAACCCAGGTTTCTTTGACAGTGGCCTTCAGCTCATTGGCATTTTTTGGTCTCTTGTTTCTCATTTTCCCTAACCCTAACCCATAGAGATGGGGTTCAGGTCTGGTGAGTTTGCTGGCCAGTCAAGCACACCAACACCATGGTCATTTAACCAACTTTTGGTGCTTTTGGCAGTTTCAAATTTTTTTTTATTTAAAATAAAATTAAAAAACTTTTTATTTATTTTCTAATTATTTATGTGTGTGTGTGTGTATGTGTGTATATATATATATATATATATATATATATATATATATATATATATATATATATATATATATATACAGTGCCTTGCGAAAGTAGTCGGCCCCCTTGAACTTTTGCCACATTTCAGGCTTCAAACATAAAGATATAAAACTGTAATTTTTTGTGAAGAATCAACAACAAGTGGAACACATCATATTTCAAACTTTTTCAACAAATAAAAAACTGAAAAATTGGGCGTGCAAAATTATTCATCCCCCTTAAGTTAATACTTTGTAGCGCCATCTTTTGCTGTGATTACAGCTGTAAGTCGCTTGGGGTATGTCTCTATCAGTTTTGCACATCGAGAGACTGAAAGTTTTGCCCATTCCTCCTTGCAAAACAGCTCGAGCTCAGTGAGGTTGGATGGAGAGCATTTGTGAACAGCAGTTTTCAGTTCTTTCCACAGATTCTCGATTGGATTCAGGTCTGGATTTTGACTTGGCCATTCTAACACCTGGATATGTTTATTTGTGAACCATTCCATTGTAGATTTTGCTTTATGTTTTGGATCTTGTTGGAAGACAAATCTCTGTCCCAGTCTCAGGTCTTTTGCAGACTCCATCAGGTTTTCTTCCAGAATGGTCCTGTATTTGGCTCCATCCATCTTCCCATCAATTTTAACCATCTTCCCTGTCCCTGCTGAAGAAAAGCAGGCCCAAACCATGATGCTGCCACCACCATGTTTGACAGTGGGGATGGTGTGTTCAGGGTGATGAGCTGTGTTGCTTTTACGCCAAACATAACGTTTTGCATTGTTGCCAAAAAGTTTGATTTTGGTTTCATCTGACCAGAGCACCTTCTTCCACATGTTTGGTGTGTCTCCCAGGTGGCTTGTGGCAAACTGTAAACGACACTTTTTATGGATATCTTTAAAAAATGGCTTTCTTCTTGCCATTTTTCCATAAAGGACAGATTTGTGCAGTATACGACTGATTGTTGTCCTATGGACAGAGTCTCCCACCTCTGCTGTAGATCTCTGCAGTTCATCCAGAGTGATCAGTCTTCTCCTTGTATGAGCTAAAAGTTTAGAGGTACGGCCAGGTCTTGGTAGATTTGCAGTGGTCTGATACTCCTTCCATTTCAATATTATCGCTTGCACAGTGCTTCTTGGGATGTTTAAAGCTTGGGAAATCCTTTTGTATCCAAATCCGGCTTTAAACTTCTCCACAACAGTATCTCGGACCTGCCTGGTGTGTTCCTTGTTCTTCATGATGCTCTCTGCGCTTTAAACGGACCTCTGAGACTATCACAGTGCAGGTGCATTTATACGGAGACTTGATTACACACAGGTGGATTCTATTCTTCATTAGTCATTTAGGTCCACATTGGATCATTCAGAGATCCTCACTGAACTTCTGGAGAGAGTTTGCTGCACTGAAAGTAAAGGGGCTGAATAATTTTGCACACCCAATTTTTCAGTTTTTTTATTTGTTGAAAAAGTTTGAAATATCCAATAAATTTCGTTCCACTTCATGATTGTGTCCCACTTGTTGTTGATTCTTCACAAAAAATTACAGTTTCATATCTTTATGTTTGAAGCCTGAAATGTGGCAAAAGGTCGCAAAGTTCAAGGGAGCCGAATACTTTCGCAAGGCACTGTATATATATACACAGTGGGTACAGAAAGTATTCAGACCCCCTTAAATTTTCACTCTTTGTTATATTGCAGCCATTTGCTAAAATCATTTAAGTTCATTTCTTTTTCTCATTAATGTACACATAGCACCCCATATTAACAGAAAAACACAGAATTGTTGACATTGTTGCAGATTTATTAAAAAAGAAAAACTGAAATATCACATAGTCCTAAGTATTCTGACCCTTTGCTGTGACACTCACTCATATATTTAAATCGGGTGCTATCCATTTCTTCTGATCATCCTTGAGATAGTTCTACACCTTCATTTGAGTCCAGGTGTGTTTGATTGGACTTGATTAGGAAAGCCACACCTGTCTATATAAGACCTTACAGATTACAATGCATGTCAGAGCAAATGAGAATCATGAGGTCAAAGGAACTGCCTGAAGAGCTCAGAGACAGAATTGTGGCAAAGCACAGATCTGGCCAAGGTTACAAAAAAATTTCTGCTGCACTTAAGGTTCCTAAGAGCACAGTGGCCTCCATAATCCTTAAATGGAAGAATTTTGGGATGACCAGAACCCTTCCTAGAGCTGTACATCCAGCCAAACTAAACTATCATTACATTACATTACACATTACATTTATATAGCGCTTTTCTGCAGCACTCAAAGCGCTTTACATATGAAAGGGGGGATTCTCCTCAACCACCACCAATGTGCAGCATCCACCTGGATGATGCGACGGCAGTAATATTGCGCCAGAACGCCCACCACACACCAGCATATTAGTGGAGAGGAGATAGAGTGATATAGCCAATTAATATGAGGGGATGATTAGTAGGCCAGCGGGCAAGGTTTTTTTTGGCCAGGATGCTGGGGCACACCCCTACTCGTTTTTCGAAAGACATCCTGGGATTTTTTATGACCACAGAGAGTCAGGACCTCGGTTTAACGTCTCATCCGAAGGACGGTGCTTTTTTGACAGTATAGTGTCCCCGTCACTATACTGGGGTGTTAGGACCCACACAGACCACAGGGTGAGCACCCCCTGCTGGTCTCACTAACACCTCTACCAGCAGCAACCTGGTTTTTCCCAGGTGGTCTCCCATCCAAGTACTGGCCAGGCTCAGCCCTGCTGTCTTGGGCTACAGGGTGATATGGCTGCTGGCATCGGGGGAGAAGAGCCTTGATGAGAGAGGTAAAGAAGAACCCAAAAATCACTGTGGCTGAGCTCCAGAGATACAGTCGGGAGATGGGAGAAAGTCAAACATCACTGCAGCCCTCCACCAGTCGGGGCTTTATGGCAGTGTGGCCCGACGGAAGCCTCTCCTCAGTGCAAGACACATGCAAGCCTGCATGGAGTTTGCTAAAAACACCTGAAGGACTCCAAGATGGTCTGATGAGACCAAGATGGAACTTTTTGGCCCTAATTCTAAGCGGTATGTGTGGAGAAAACCAGGCAATGCTCATCACCTGTCCAATACAGTCCCAACAGTGAAGCATGGCGGTGGCAGCATCATGCTGTGGGGGTGTTTTTCAGCTGCAGGGACAGGACTACTGGTTGCAATCGAGGGAAATATGAATGCGGCCAAGTACAGGGATATCCTGGACACAAACCTTCTCCAGAGTGCTCTGGACCTCAGACTGGGCCGAAGTTAAGCACACAGAAGATATAAAATAACGAAGGAGTGGCTTCACAACAACTCTGTGACTGTTCTTGAATGGCCCAGCTAGAGCCCTGACTTAAACCCAATTGAGCATCTCTGGAGAGACCTAAAAATGGCTGTCCAACAACGTTTACCATCCATCCTGACAGACCTGGAGAGGATCTGCAAGGAGGAATGGCAGATGATCCCCAAATCCAGGTGTGAGAAACTTCTTGAATCTTTGCCAAAAAAGAATCCTGGCTGTATTAGTTCAAAAGGGTGCTTCTACTAAATACTGAGCAAAGGGTCTGAATACTTAGGACCATGTGATATTTCAGTTTATCTTTTTTGATAAATCTGCAAAAAATTTCAACAATTCTGTGTTTTTCTGTAAATATGGGGTGCGATGTGTACATTAATGAGGAAAAGAAATGAACTTAAATTAGTT